>NC_054482.1:117984641-118019641 GCF_017639515.1 Carcharodon carcharias
AGGCTCCAAGCTCCAAGCTTAAAGAGAAGAAAGCTGCAGGATGCAAATTTAAAGCGATATAGCCTTAGGAGAAACTGGAAGATCCGACTGGATAGCCGAAGGTCTGTAACTCATTACCATGGGCATGTGAAGCAGTGGTGTTCTGTTGTCTTGGCTGAGTCAGTGAGATAAAGTGTGTGCAAGGAAGCTTGAATGCATGTGGTGATCCAGGGGAGAGGAACATTGGAAGGCGAGTTCGAAACCCTGGAGGTGGATCCTTGTGGAAGGTGTCTGAAAGAAAGTATGAGTTTGGAAGAAGATCCAAAAGCAGGTTCTTGGAGAGTGGAGATTGGAAACCTCATGTGAAAGCAGTGTTCAGTGAGACCAGTTGGCTCACATCTGGGGGGAGTTGCAGAGACATACATAGGATCTGTTTGGGGAGGCATCTGTCCCTTGGTTTCAGAATGTGGTGTGTCTGACCAGAGGTCGCCTATTGATTTACATGGACCATGTACATATTGTGATTATTAAAGCATAAAACAGCTTTTGTAACTTGTGTTATCCTTGCAAACCTGTATATATCTATAAATGTATCTTTGTGGGTGAGGGAGTATTGTAACGTAGTTCAAAAGATAAATGCGAAATACTGCGGATGCTGGAAATCTGAAACAAAAATAAAAATAGCTGGAAAAACTCAGCAGGTCCATCAGCATCTGCGGAGAGGAACACAGTTAACGTTTTGAGTTCTTCATCAGAACTGAGGGAATATAGAAATGAGGTGAAATATCAGCTGGTTGAAGGGGGTGGGACAGGTAGAGCTGGATAGAGGGCCAGTGATAGGTGGAGATTGCCAAAAGATGTCACAGACAAAAGGACATAGAGCTGTTGATGGTGGTGATATTATCTAAGGAATGTGCTAATGGTGACATTAAGGGTAGAAAGCAGGATAAGCAAGGTACACATAGCCCTAGTGGGGGTGGGGTGGGGGGAAAGGATCGAAATAGGCTAAAAGGTAGAGATGAAACAACGGGTGGAAATAAATTTAAAAATAATGGAAATAGGTGGGTAAAGAAAAAATATTTAAAAAATATAAATTTATATTTGGGCAGTGGGTGGTTGGGATCTGGAATGCACTGCCTGACAGTCTGGTGGAACAAGGCATTCAAAACGGAATTAGATTATTACCTGAAAAGGAAGAAGGTGCAGAACTACTGGGAGAAGGCAGGAAAGTGGCCGTAGGTGGATTGTTCCTTCAGAGAGCCAGCACAGACATGATGGACCGAATGTCCTGTGCTGTAACTATTCTCTGATTTGTAGTATCCAGAGACCCAGAGTAATGCCCTTGGGGACCTGTGTTTGAATCCCACTATGGCAGATGGTGGAATTTGAATCCAATAAAAATATGGAATTAAAAGTCTAATGATGACCATGAAACCATTGTCAATTGTTGTAAAAACCCATCTGGTTCACTGATGTCGACTTAAGGAAGGAAATCTGTTGTCCTTACCTGGTCTGGCCTACATGTGACTCCAGACCCACAGCAATGTGGTTGACTCTGAAGTGGCCACTCAGTTGTACCAAACAGTTACAAAGTCTCAAAAAAGAAATTAAACCAGTCGGAAAACCCAGCATTGACCTAGGCACTGGAAACTACAACAGCAGACTCAGCCCTGTCCACCCTGCAACGCCTGCCTTACTAACACCTGGGGGCTAGTGCCAAAATTGGGAGAGCTGTCTCACAGTCTAGTTAAGCAACAGCCTGACGTAGTCAACCTCACGGAATCATATCTTATAGATAATGTCCCAGGCACCATCATCACCATCCCTGGGTATGTCCTGTCCCAATGGCGGGACAGACCTAGCAGAGGTGGTGGCACAGTGGTATACAGTTGGGAGGGAGTTACCCTGGGAGTCCTCAACATTGACTCCGGACCCCATGAAGTCTCATGGCATCAGGTCAAACGTGGGCAAGGAAACCTCCTGCTGGTTACCACCTACCACCCTCCTTCAACTACATGTTGAGCACTACTTGGAGGAAGCACTGAGGGTGCCCAGGGTACAGAATATACTCTGGGTGGGGGACTTCAATGTCCATCGCCAAAAGTGGCTCGGTAGCACCACTACTAACCGAGCTGGCTGAGTCCTAAAGGACATCGCTGCTAGACTGGGTCTGCAGCAGGGGGTGAGGGAACTAACAAGAGGGAAAAACATACTTGACCTCATCCTCACCAACCTGCCTGCCGCAGATTCATCTGTCCATGACAATATCAGTAGGAGTGACCACCGCAGACATTGTGGAGACGACGTCCCCCCTTCTCATCGACGATACTATAAAGAACATATTTTTCTATTTCTGTTGGGCTGTTGTAAAGAACGTTTTTTTTCTGTTGGACTGTAGATTAAAATTACAACAGCTGAAGTTTGAAGGACATGTCAACTGAAACAGTGTGAGGGATATATACACTGTTGCTGTCCTGGAACAGAGTGTGCCTTGAAAGAATAGATGGTGCTGAGGAGGAGTCTGGTCTGATGAGGAACTGCCTGGAACTAACGTTTTAACTGGCTTCTGACCAGGTGACCAGGGTTTGTGTGAGAGCAGTGCAGCAGAATATGCCCTAGCCTGAAAGGCAAAAGACCTAAAACCTCTCCTGTGTGTGTGTAAGATTCCAGTAATTCTACAATAATAGCTAGCTGGCTTTTTCTCCTCATACCTCTATAACCTACTCTCTCTTTCTCTCTCTCTGAAAACCCCTGTTAAGAGGAAAAGGGGAAAATCACTGTTCGAAACATTGAATGGCAAGTGCTCAACCAGTGAATTAAGACTGAAAGTGCTGGAAAACTACCTCGTGTCAACAAAGAACTGAAACAAAAGACAACAATGATTTGGGTGTAGATTTAGTAAGTAATAAAAGCTAAAAGGAAACATTAGGTTTCTACCATCAAAAATAAGATGACACTGGAAACTGCTAAAGATTTCCTGCAAGTGGAAGAGATGTCCCTGACCATTTTACAAGTGATCCCAAAAGCCAGGTTAATCGAATTGGCAAGTAAATTAAGAGTAGGATTGCCTGCCAAAGCTAGGAAGGCAGAAATAATCGAAGAGATGGCACAGCATTGAAATTGGAAGGAATCCCCAAGAGACCGAGTTCTTGAAGGGCTGATTCATTGGAATGGGCTCAAATTCATTGCAAATTTAATAATTTGAACTAGAGGCAGAAAAAAAGAAGGAAAAAGAAAGGGCATTCCAAAGGGCCAGGCAGAAAGGCAGGAGAGAGAAAGAAAAGAAGAAAGGAAATTAAAAAAGGTGAAGATAGAAAAGGAGGAACTAGGAAAAGAGAGAGAATTCTAGTTTAGAATGCTGGCGGTTCAAAAAGTAACACCAGTGGTGATGTAGGGCTTATTCCTAGATCAGAACCCAGTGGGGAGATGTTTGAATCTGTACAAACTCTTCCAAGGTTTGAGGAAAGGGATGCTGAAGCATTCTTTATTTCACTTGAGAAGATAGTTAAACAGATGAACTGGCCAAAGGAAAACTGAACATTGCATAAACAGAGCAAATGGACAGGTGGAGCACAGGAAGTTTATGCTTCACTGTCAGGGGAGATTTCTAGGGATTATGATGTGGTGTAAAAAGCTATTTTGAGGCACATGAGTTGGTCCCTGAAGCATCAGACAAAAGTTTTGAAATTTAAGGAATCACCCTGGGTAAATGTACATTGAATTTGAAAGGATTAAGCAAAGCAGTTTTGACAGGTGGTTACGAGCATTAGGAGTTGAAACTACCAATGAAGTTCTCAGAGAAACCATTCTCTTGGAAGAATTTAAAAACTCCCCACCCTCTGTAATAAGAATCCATATTGAAGACCAAAGAGATACAGTTGCTGGACAGGCAGCAGTAATGGTTGATACTTGGAAGTGCATGGTAAAATTGGGCAAAGTCAGCATGGTTTCGTCGAGGGGATGTCATGCCTGACAAATCTGTTAGAATTCTTTGAGGAGGTAATGAGTAGATTAGACAAAGGAGAGCCAATGGATGTTATCTACTTGGACTTCCAGAAGGCCTTGGACAAGGTGCCGCACAGGAGGCTGCTCAGTAAGATAAGAACCCATGGTGTTAGAGGCAAGGTATTAGCATGGATAGAAGATTGGCTGTCTGGCAGGAGGCAGAGAGTGGGGATAAGGGGGTCCTTCTCAGGATGGTGGCCGGTGACTAGTGGAGTTCCGCAGGGGTCAGTGTTGGGACCACAACTTTTCACTTTATACATTAATGATCTAGATGAAGGAACTGAGGGCATTCTGGCTAAGTTTGCAGATGATACAAAGGTAGGTGGAGGGACAGGTAGTATTGAGGAGGCAGGGAGGCTGCAGAAGGATTTGGACAGGTTAGGAGAATGGGCAAAGAAGTGGCAGATGGAATACAACGTGGGGAAGTGTGAGGTCATGCACTTTGGTAGGAAGAATAGAGGCATAGACTATTTTCTAAATGGGGAGAGAATTCAGAAATCTGGAGCGCAAAGGGACTTGGAAGTCCTAGTCCAGGATTCTCTTAATGTTAACTTGCAGATTGAGTCGGTAGTTAGGAAGGCAATGCAATGTTGGCATTTATTTCAAGAGGACTAGAATATAAAAGCAGGGATGTGCTGCTGAGGCTTTATAAGGCTCTAGTCAGACCACATTTAGAATATTGTGAGCAATTTTGGGCCCCGTATCTCAGGAAGGATGTTCTGGCCCTGGAGAGGGTCCAGAGGAGGTTCACGAGAACAATCCCAGGAACGAAAGGCTTAACATATGAGGAACATTTGAGGACTCTGGGTCTATACTCGATGCAGTTTAGAAGGATGAGGCCGGGGGGGGCGGGGGATCTGATTGAAACTTACAGAATACTGAAAGGCCTGGATAGAGTGGACGTGGGGAAGATGTTTCCACTAGTAGGAGAGACTAGGACCCGAGGGCACAGCCTCAGAGTAAAGGGAAGACCTTTTAGAAGAGAGATGAGGAGAAACTTCTTTAGCCAGAGAGTGGTGAATCTATGGAATTCATTGCCACAGAAGGCTGTGGAGGCCGCGTCATTGAGTGTATTTAAGATGGAGATAGATAGGTTCTTGATTGGTAAGGGGATCAAAGGTTACTGGGCGAAGATGGGAGAATGGTGTTGAGAAACTTATCAGCCATGATTGAATGGCGGAGCAGACTCGAAGGGCCGAATGGCCTAATTTCTGTCCCTATGTCTTATGGTCTTATGAGCTGATCCATAAAACTAAATCTTTTATCCATCACCCCCATAAATTTGAAAAGGGTAGAAAGTGAGAGAATGAAAGGAAGACAAGTAGCCCGGGTAAAGAATGGACAGCTGGGAATACCAGGAGATCTCCTCCCCAGATCAGGAAGGAAGGTTCTGAGGGTGGAGCTGAAACTCGAAGGCCTAAGTGTCTCCATTTTAATAAAGTGGGACACGTTTGTTCAGAATGCTGGAAGTTGCGAGGGAAGCCCCATGGGGCTTATTGGAGTTTGTTAGAGTGAGTCCAAAAAGGGAACTCAAAAAGAAAATGCCACAGATCAAATTGTAGCTTTAACTACAGATAAGGGACTGGAGCTAAACACTGCTGTGAATGTAGGTGAATTAAGTAAAATAGATGAAAGATATAAAGGCTGTTAGCATAAACCCTTTCTCATCAAATGATACAGCTAAATCCATACTTATATTAAGGGATACAGGAGCTTCTCAAACTCTTTGGCTGGAGAAGGACCTAGTTTTTCCTCTAGAGAGTTGAATGAAAGCTAAAGGATTGGTAAATGGGATAAGTGGAGAGTTTATCTTGGTTCCATTGTACAAAGTGCAATTGGCGTGTGATTTGTTGTCTGGATCCATGTCCTGGTTGTAAAATACTAAAATTAGTTAAAGGGGTAAGAAATGTTGAAGATTGAATAAGGTTGTATAAAGGGCGGGGGGTGGGGGCGGGGGGGGCAGGGAGGGGGCGGGGTGGGGTGGCGGAAGGATAAATGAAAGTAATTCTTGTGTTTTGTTGTCCATGTGTCACATACCTTGTGATGAAGTGCATTTTGAAATGGCGTTTCATCTCTTTTAAGGGTGGAGACATGTTAAGAACATCTTTTTATTTCTGTTGCACTGTTGTTAAGAATATATCTTTTCATTTCTGCTGGAACTGTGGATTAAAATTACAATGGCTGCAGTTTGAAGGGCATGTTGACTGGAACAGTGTGAAGGATACATACAATGTTGCTGTCCTGCTACAAAGTGTGCAATGAAAGGCAGGATGGTGCTGAGGAAGAGTCTGGTCTAATGGGAAACTGCCTGGCAAAAATTAATTGGCTCCTGACTAAGTGACCAGTGTTTGTGAGGGCAGTGCAGCAGAATAGCTCCTAGCCTGAAAGGAAAAGACCTAAAACCTCTCTCTCCTGTGTGTATAAGATTCCAGTAATTCTACCATAATAGCTAGCTGGGTTTTTCTCCTCATATCTCTATAGCCTGCTCTCTCTCTCTAAAAACCCATGTCAAGAGGAAAAGGGGAAAATCACTGTTAGAGACACTGAAAGGCAAATGCTCAACCAGTGAACTAAAGACTGAAAGAGCTGGAAGACCACCTCATGTCATCAATAAGAACTGAAAGGAATTTGGAAGACATCGATCAAAATCAACCCATTGAATCCTGTACTCCAGAATTGGTGCATTTGATGTGGTCTACATGGACTATGCATTTGATGTGGTCTACATGGACTATGCATTTGACGTGGTCTACATGGGCTTTAGCAAGGTTTTTGATAAAGTCCCTCATGGCAGATTGATCAAAAATGCAGGAGCCCATGGGATCCAAGGCAAAGTGGCATGTTGGATCCAAAATTGGCTGAGAGGAATTCAATCTGGAAAAATGTGAGGTAATGCACTTGGGGAAAGCTAACTAGGCAAGGGACTACACTACGAATGATAGAAACCTGGAAAGTACTGAAGATCAAAAGTACCTTGGTGTGCATATCCACAGATCCCTGAAGGTAGCAGGGCAGGTAGATAAGGTAGTTTAGAAGGACTCTTGGATGCTTACCTTTATTAGCCAAGGCATAGATTACAAGAGCAGGGAGGTTATGCTGCCACTGTATAAAACGCTGGTTCAGCCACAAGTAGAATACTGTGTGCAGTTTTGTTCACCACGTTATAGGAAGGATGTGATTACACTGGAGAGGGTGCAGAGGAGATTCACCAGGATCCTGCCTGGGCTGGAGGGTCTGGGATATGAGGAAAGATTAGATAAGCTGGGGGTGCTTTCCTTGGAACAACTATGGTTGAGAGGGGACCTGATAGAGATGTATAAGATTATGAGGGGCATAGATAGGGTGGATAGGAAGGTACTTTTTCCATTAGTAGATGGGTCAATAACCAGGGGGCATAGATTTAAGGTAAGAGATAGAAGGCTAAGAGGGGAGTTGAGGAGAATTTTTTTCACCCAGAGGATGGTGGGAGTCTGGAACTCACTGCCTGAAAGGGTGGTTGAGTCAGAAACCCTTGTAACATTTAAGAAGTATTTAGATATTCACTTGCATTACTATAGCCTCCAGGGCTATGGGCCAAGTGCTGGAAAATGGGATTAGTGTGGTCAGATCTTTGTTGACCGTGTAGGCATGATGGGCTGAATGGCCTCCTTTGGTGCTGTAAATGTCGATGAGTCTATGGTGCTATTGAACTGTTTTATCTCACCCTTAAAAATCACCTTTTTGTGTGTCTTGTGTGTCTAGTACGTGTGTGAATAGAGATTTGAGAAGGGGTCGAGTTTAGGTTATAGAGTTAGAAATTAGCAGTACATATTTCTTTCTTTTATCACTAGTTAAAAACAATTTGTTCAGTAAACAGTTATTTACTTATTAAGTTTACAAACCTGATGCTTGTACTTTGTTAACTTAAGTTAGACAGTTAGATGGGCTGATCAAACCTTTTTACATTCTTTGCAGCTCAGGGAGCAGTGGAGCTCGATACTGCAACGTTATACCCAGTGAGTCATGATGATACACTCCATCGTGTTGTGTGGCACTACCACCGTGGTAAATAGGATAGATTTCAAACAGATCTAGCAACTCAAGACTGGGAAACCAGGAAGCGCTGTGGGCCATCAACAGCAGCAGAATTGAACTAGAACATAATCTGTAACCTCATGACCCAGCATATCCCCACTCTACCATTACTATCAAGCCAGGGGATCAACCTTGGTTCAATGAAGAGTACAGGTGGACATGCCAGGAGCAGAACCAGGCATACCTAAAAATGAGGTGTCAACCTGGTGAAGCTATAACACAGGACTACTTGTGTGCCAAACAGCATAAGCAGCAAGTGATAGACAGAGCTAAGCGATCCCACAACCAACGGATCAGCTCTAAGTCCTGCCACATCCAGTCGTGGATGGTGGTGGACAATTAAACAACTCACTGGAGGAGGAGGCTCCACAAATATCCCCATCCTCAATGATGGGGGAGCCCAGCACAGCAGTGCAAAAGATAAGGCTGAAGCATTTGTTACAATCTTTAGCCAGAAGTGTCGACTGGATGATTCATCTTGGCCTCCTCTGGAGGTTCCCAGCATCACAGATGCCAGTCTTCAGCCAGTTCAATTCACTCCATGTGATATTAAGAAAAAGCTGAAGGCACTGGATACTACAAAGCCTTTGGGCCCTGACAATATTTCGGCAATAGTACTGAAGACTTGTGCTCCAGAACTTGCCGCACCCCTAGCCAAGCTGTTCCAGTACAGCTACAACACTGACATCTACCCGGCTATGTGGAAAATTGCCCAGGTATGTCCTGTACACAAAAAGCAGGACAAATCCAACCCAGCCAATTACCGCTCCATCAGTCTCCTCTCCATCATCAGTAAATTAATGGAAGGGGTCATCAACAGTGTTATCAAGCGGCACTTGCTTAGCAATAACTTGCTCACTGATGCCCAGTTTGGGTTCCGGCAGGGCCACTCAGCTCCTGACCTCGTTACAGCCTTGGTTCAAACATGGACGAAAGAGCTGAATTCCCGAGGTGAGGTGAGAGTGACTGCCCTTGACATCGAGGCAGCATTTAACCAAGTGTGGCATCAAAGATCCCTAGAAAAACGAGTCAACAGGAATCAGGGGAAAGCTCCCTACTGGTTGAAATCATACCCAGCACAAAGGAAGATGGCTGTGGTTTTTGGAGGTCAGTCATCTCAGCTCTAGGACATCACTGCAGGAGTTCCTCAGGGTAGTGTCCTCGGCCCAACCATCTTCAGCTGCTTCATCAATGACCTTCCTTCCATCATAAGGTCAGAAGTGGGGACGTTCACTGATGATTGCACAATATTCAGCACCATTCGCAACTCTTCAAATACTGAAGCAGTCCATGCCCAAATGCAGCAAGACCTGGACAATATCCAGGCTTAGGCTGACAAGTGTCAGGCAATGACCATCTCAAACAAGAGAGAATCTAACCATTGCCCCTTGATGTTCAATGGCATTACTGTCACTGAACTCCCCGCTATCAACATCCTGGGGGTTACCATTGACCAGAACCTGAACTGGACTAGCCATATAAATACTGTGGCTACAAGAGCAGGTCAGAGGCTAGGAATCCTGCGACAAGTAACTCAACTCCTGATTCCCCAAAGCCTGTCCACCATTTACAAGCTACAAGTCAGGAGTGTGATGGAATACTCTCCACTTGCCTGGATGAGTGCAGCTCCCACAACACTCAAGAAGCTTGACACCATCCAGGAGAAAGCAGCCCCGCTTGATTAGCACCACATCCACAAACATTCACTCCCACCACCACCGACGCACAGTAGCAGGAGTGTGTACCATCTACAATATGCACTGCAGGAATTCACCAAGGCTCCTTAGACAGCACCTTCCAAACCCACTGTCACCTAGAAGGACAAGGGCAGCAGACACATGGGAACACCACCACCTGGAAGTTCCCCTCCAAGTCACTCACCATCCTGAATTGGAAATATATCACTGTTCCTTCACTGTCACTGGGTCAAAATCCTGGAACTCCCTCCCTAACAGCACTGTGGGTGTACCTACACCACATGGACTGCTGCGGTTCAAGAATACAGCTCACTACCAGCTTCTTAAGGGCAACTAGGGATGCGCAATTAATGCTGACCCAGCCAGCGAAGCCCACATCCCATGAATGGATTTTAAAAATTATCATAACCTCCTTGCTTTTGTGTTCTAAGACTCTGTTTATAAAGCCCAGGATTCCATGAGTTTTATTCAGTGCTTTGCTTACCTGTTCCATCAGCTTCAAAGATTTGTGCACAAACACCCTATTATGGATAGAATTGGTGTGGCCCCTTCCAGTCCCTAATGAGGGTGTTTGTAGGTGAGGTGTGTGTATTTCCTTGCCAAGATTGTTCCTAGTTTAAAATAAGTTCCAGCAGCAGACTTTTTATTGATGTAAAAAAAAAGACAGCAATTTATTATCAAGTATTTGGCCCGGATCTTTGCATTGCAACATCCCAATCGCTTGTCTCACTCACACTGTCACACACGTAAAGATTCAATACAGATGAAGTTAAAGCTGTAATTAAAAATGGAATTTATAACCCAGTCTCTATGTCAATGCTGGCCTGATGTCTTCTTAGTCAAATTGATCCTTTAGCTGGAGTGAAGGTATTTTTAGAAACAGAGGATTCTCAATAAGCTGCAAAATGCTTCTTGTGATCAAATATGTAACCATGTTCTTTGGTGGACTTGAAACCTGGGGTAATACAGAACTTTGGCTGCATTGTAAGACTTTCAACTTTGATGGCTGAGCTGTTCCCAATGTTTTTTGTCCTTCAGGTGTTTCTCTGCTGGATTTGCTTTGTTCAGGATATTTTAAATTTTGGTCCCTGAAAGTTAGTTTCAGTCACATGACTGTGGGGTTAACACTTATGGGGTCCAGATTGCCACAATAAAGTAGCAACTTACAATGGTCATTCACTCTTATCTCTGTCCCAACTTGAGCTTAAATCATCTCCTTTGTTCAATGTGGTATTCAGAGACCAACTGTCTGGAGATCCCATATCCTCAAAGGTTTATACAATGAGATGTTTAAACTTCACCGGTGGCTCCAAAGTTCCTTTATTCAGATCAATGTTTAATTAAATATTGGTCACAGAATGGAACACTGTCCACAGTGTAAACACCCATAGTCACATGGTAAGTTGCAGCCATTGTAAAGGTATAGTTTGTAATATCTAATATTCTCATGTTGTACTGGGAGTGCCACAACCCCACACCTCTCTGCTCTTGCACCCCATTTAAAATTCAATCCTTTAGTTTATACCATCTCCCTTCATTCTTTCTACCAAAATATATCAACTCACACCATTCTGCACTCAATCTAACTTTTCACCTGTTTGCCCATTCTTGTCTATGCCTTCTTGATGTCTATCACTATTTTTCTCACTTGCTATTATACCTCCAAGTTTCATGTCAAAACAGCAGTGGACTAAATACAATGGAAACGCCATTGTATGCCTCCATCCAATCCGAAAAATCACCCATTTACCTTAACTCTCTGTCTTCAACCTCTTAGCCAATTTTTTATCCATGCTCCTACTGTTGTGAATATAAAAGAATAAAATGGAATCTTATAGCAGAGAAGGAGGCCATTCAGTCCATCATGTTGGGCTGGCTCTTTAGAAGAGTTGTCCAAATTAGTCCTAAACCCCAACCTTTTTCACACAACCCTGAAAATTAGTCCTCTTCATGAGCATGTCCAATTGTCTTTTGTAAGTTCCTATAGAATCTGTTTCCCCCACACTTTCAGATGGTACATTCTGGATCTTAACAATCCTCTTTCAGGAGAAAATTCTGCGTGTTTACTATCTAGGTCTTTTGCCAATTATCTTCAATCTGTTTCACTCTGGTTACTGACCCCCTTTCCACTGGAAACAGTTCCTCTTTATTTACTCTATCAGAATCCTTCATGATTTTGAACACCTCCTATTAAATCTCCCCTTGACAATCCCAGCTTCTCCAGTCCCTTCACGGAACTGAAGCCCCTCATCCCTGGTCCCATTCTAGTAAACCTCCTCCACACCCTCTCCAAAAGTGTGGTGCCCAGAATTGGACACAATGCTGCTAACCAAAGTTTTGTAAAGGTTTGTGGTGACCTCTCTGATTTTGTACTCAAGTGTCCCCATTTACAAAACCAAATGTCCCATAGGCATTCTGAGCTGTCTTGGCAATTTGTTCTGCCCACCTTCATGGACTTGTGGATATTAAGACCAGGTCCCACCGCTCTTTCTCCCTGAAACATTGTCTGCTATTAGATTACGTATTGTTTCTTTCAAAGTGCATAATCTCATTCTTATTCACATTAAACTGCAAATGCCGCTTCTCTGCCCTTTGTGTCAGTGCATGTCCTTCATAACCTGCTCCAAAATGAAATTTGTGGGATCTTGTTGCGAGAAAATTGGCTTCCGCACTTCTTACTACGGTGGAAACACAGAGTTCATGTGACCGTGCTGAAATTCACTGGAAATCATCGAAAATTCATTTACAATATTGAGGGGTTGCTTCCTCACCAAGTCTTATATTTATCATCACACGCACATCAAATGTTTATTGATAAATTAATTGCATAAATAGCATTTATTCACTTCTATGGAGCATAACAAAACATAAAAGTTGAGAGAAAAGGTTCCAATTTTGCACTTCCAGACAAGAGACTAGCCTGCTGACAGAAGATAAGAATTTCTGATAGGTCCTCTCAGTGGTCACATTTCCAATGTTGGGCTCATGAAGAGAGAAAAAAGGGTTCCTTTCTGAGCAGTCCTAGATCCACCGAGAAGCCAGGAGAACCTACAGCTAACAGGCCTATAGGCTTGTGTGTGTTCCTGCTGCGCTGGGATAGATGGTCCACTAGACAATCTGGTGTCTGGAGTCTCTCCCTTTCTCCACCCTGGAAAACCACCTGGAATATAAAAAGCCAAAGTTGGAACGCTGATGGGAAAGGCAACACCAAAAGGAGGTTTTTAGTCGTGTGGGGAGACTGGAGAAGCCGGGACTGTTCTCCTCAAAGCAGGAACAGCTATGAGGAGATTTAACAGAGGTGTTATAAACAGGTTTGATAGCATAAATAAGGAAAAAACTCTTTCCAGTGGCAGGGTAGTTGGTAACTCGAGAGGCACAGCCTAAAGGAAATATGCAAAAATTTATCCTTAGTGCAGATAAGAGGAAGTTTGTTTACAATTTGAGTTGTGATATGGAGAGCGATGGCTAGAAGGGCAGCAGAAGCAGATTCAGTAATAATTTTCAGAAGGGAATTGGAGAAGTAGTTGAAGGGGAAAAAAAATGCAGGGCTATGGGGATAGCGCTGGGCTGGTGGGAGTAATTGGATAGATCTTTCAAAGAGCTTGCACAGGCATGATGGGCCGAATGGTCTCCTTTGGGGCTGCAGGCTCCATGGACAGGTCTGGCGTTATTGCACCAGTTCTGTGTTCTCACAGTGTAATGGTAACAGCTGCTCCACAAAAGATGTAACATTGCAACATTTAAGATTTCCCTCAGCTGTCAGCCTTGCCTCAATGTCCTTCTCACGTCTCAGCCAGAGGGTCTTTGTTACAAGTTCCATTCCAAAAATATGAGCATATAATCCAGGCTCACATTCCGCAGTCAGTTTTGAGGGAGATATGTACGATCACAAGGGCAGGACCGAAACTGTTGAATTGTCAGAGGGTCAGTACTGAGGGAGTGCTGCACGGTCAGAGGGTCAGTACTGAGGGAGTGCTGCAAGGTCAGAGGCTCAGTACTGCGGGAGTGCTGCACTGTCAGAGGGTCAGTACTGAGGGTTTGCTGCACTGTCAGAGGGTCAGTACTGAGGGAGTGCTGCACTGTCATAGGGTCAGTACTGAGGGTCTGCTGCACTGTCAGAGGGTCAGTACTGAGGGAGTGCTGCACTGTCAGGGATCATAACTGAGGGAGTGCTGAGTTGTCAGAGGGTCAGTACTGAGAGAAAGGTGCACTGTCAGAGGGTCAGAACTGAGGGAGTGCTGCACTGCCAGGGGTCAGTACTGAGGGAGTGCTGCACTGTCAGAGGGTCAGTACTGAGGGAGTGCTGCACTGTCAGAAGGTTAGTACTGAGGGAGTGCTGCATTGTCAGAGGGTCAGTACTGAGGGTGTGCTGCACTGTCAAGGGTCAGTATTGAGTGAGTGCTGCACTGTCAGAGGGTCAGTATTGAGGGAGTGCTGCACTGTCAGAGGGTCTGTACTCAAGGGAGTGCAGCCTGTAGGAGGGTCAGTACTGAGGGAGTGCTGCACTGTCAGAGTGTCAGTGCTGAGGGAAAGCTGTATTTTCATAGGGTCAGTACTGAGGCAGTTCTGCACTGTCAAGTGTCAGTATTGAGTGAGTGCTGCACTGTCGGAGGATCAGTACTGAGGGAGTGCTGCACTGTCAGAGAGTCAGCAATGAGGGAATGATGCACTGTTGGAGGGTCAAGACTGAGGGAGTGCTGCACCATTGGTGTGTCAGTACTGAGGGTATGCTGCACTGTCGGAGGGTCAGTACTGAGGGAGTGCTGCACTGACGGAGGGTCAGTACCGAGGGAGTGCTGCACTGTCAGAGGGTCAGCAATGAGGGAGTGATGCACTGTCAGAGCATCAGTTCTGAGGGAGTGCTGCACTGTCGGAGAGTAAGTCCTATGGGAGGGCTGCACTGTCGGAGGGTCAGTACTGAGGGAGTGCTGCACTGTCAGAGGGTCAGTTCTGAGGGAGTGCTGCACTGTCAGAGGGTCAGTTCTGAGGGAGTGCTGCACTGTCAGAGTGTCAACGCTGAGAGAAAGCTGCATTTTCGGAGGGTCCGTACTGAGGGAGTGTTGCACTGTCAGGGCTCAGCACTGAGTAGTACTGCATTGTCGGAGGATGGGTAATGAGGAAGTGCTGCATGGTCGAAGGGTCAGTACTGTGGGAGTGCTGCACTGTCAGAGTGTTAGTAATGAGGGAATGCTGCACTATCATAGGGTCAGTACTGAGGGGGTGCTGCACTGTCAGCGGGTCAGTACTGAGTAAGCGTTGTACTGTCAGAGGGTCAGTGCTGAGGGAGTGCTGCACTGTCAGAGTGTTAGTAATGAGGGAGTGCTGCACTGTCATAGGCTCAGTAATGAGGGAGTGCTGCACTGTCAGAGGCTCAGTTCTGCAGGAGCGCTGCACTGTCAGAGGCGCACTTTCGCATGAGATGTTAAACCAAGTCTCCATCTGCCCTCTCAGGTTGATGTAAAGGATCGGAATGATTTTGCTAAACGAGTTAGAAGTGTGGGACAGTTCTCCTACTCACCTGGTCGTTATCTATCCTTAAATCCAAATCACCAACATAAAATTGATCTGTCATTATTACATTGCTCCAATGTTTGTGGGATCTTGCTATGTACAAACTAGGTCCTGCATTTCCCAAATTATAATCGTCCTTATATTTCAAAAACATCTCATCAGCTGCAAAGTGCTTTAGCTCATTCAGAGTGGTTAAAGGCGCTATGTGAATTCAAAGCTATCAATTTATTATGGACATAAAATTCATTAGAATATTGAGATAAAAAATTTCAAGTGCAGTCTTACTAGGAAGGTTTCTTTGTGTGCCTCTGCACAGTGTAACACTCATTTGAGAGTTGAGATTGTTCACTGTACTTTTTTGTATTTGTATAATGCTCAGGTCTACAGCTCAGCTCGTGACTGAACAAATCAGCCCCTATATTTATGCTGAATCAGTTTGAATTCCCAATATAATTCTTATTAACTGGGCTGGTTAATTTCACACAGTGACAGCATGTCGTTGGATTTACTCTCAGCTCGGTGTCTCCCTCTCCCCCAGTGCCTCCAGCTCTTTAATTGGGATTTGTGAATTCCATTTGCTTTGCTGATTGTTTTGTTCCTAAATATGAATCATTATAAACAAGAGCAGCACCTAGAGAGAGCAACACCACCCTTTGTGTAAGAACTTATTTGTGTAAGTGCATGTGTTTGTGTGAGTGCATGTATCGGAAAGTGTGTAAGAAAGAGAATGCATATTTGTCAGTTTGAATATGTGCATGGGTGAATGTGTACATGTATCTAGGTGGGCGAGAGTCTCTGTGTATTTGTGTGTGTGTGTGTGCATTTGTGTGTGTGTGTATAAGTGTGTTTATGTGTGTGTGTGGATGTGTGAGTGTGTATTTGAGTGTGAGTGGCTGTTTGTGTCTGTTTGTGTGAGTGTACCTGAGAGTGTGGGTTAGAAAGAGAATGTGTGTGTCTTTGTCAGTGTGTATGTGTGAGCATGTGTACATGTATCTGCGTGTGTGAGAGAGTGTGTGAGCGCTTATGTGTGTCTATATGTGTGGACACTGAAAAACAATGCAGGCATGAAAGGATGAAGTTGGGCCAGGCATATGATACCCTGTCTCAAAGGAGAAAAACTACTGGGATGAGGGGATTATCTCATGGGGAGAGATTGAGTCGAATGAGCGTACACTCTCTGTAGATGATGAGTGATGATCTCGTTGAAACATACAAAATTCTGAGAGGGTCTGAAGACCGAGACACCATGAGGCTATTGCCCTGGTGTCAGAGGCTGGAACTAGGGGGCTCACAGTTTCAGGGTAAGGGGTCGGTTATTTTAGACTGAGATGAGGAGAGATTTGTTCACCTTGAGGGTTGTGAATCTCTGGAATTCACTACTGCAGTTAGCTGTGGATGCTTAGACTTGGAGCATATTCAAGACTGAGGTCGCTGGCATTAATAGAATCAGGAACATGGGGAGAGTGTGGTGGAAGATTATATAAATTTTAAAATTCATTTATGGCGTGTGAACATCGCTGGCAAGGCCGGCATTTGTTGCCCACCCCTAATTGCCCTTGAGAAGGTGGTGGTGAGCTGCCTTCTTTCTGACAGCTGGATAGCTAGGTAGACCAATTCAGAGGGCAGTTAAGAGAGACAAGTGAAAAAGCTAGAAAGAGAGAGGGGAAGTGAGAAAGAGTGAAAAAGAGGAGGACAGGCGGGCTTGCGATTCCTTTCCACCATTTAGAACATCAAAGCACTCCAAAGCACTTTGCAACAAATTCTGTATATTTTATAGCCATTGCTGTAACATTAAAAATGCGCCAACCAATTTACTCATAGTAAAACCATGCAGACTGCGAGGATAATGACTGAACAATCTATATTCGGTGATATTAGCTGAGGGATAAATATTGGCCCCAGGACACTGGGGAGAACTCCCCTGCTCTTCAACAAAAGAGCAGCCATAGGATCTGTTACATCCACCTGAGAGGGCAGGCAACCGAGAAGAGGGTAGAAATTTGAAGACGCTGCTTTTACATTAAGTGTCAAACTGTTGGTACATACCATCAAAGTCATTGGGGTGATCCCCGCATGGTCAGGTTAGGCTGTGGTTCCCCAGCAATGCAGGACTCTGCTCACCATCGGTTTCTGGCTGCGCCAATGAACCACAAGCCCCGTCTTCACCCTGGGATGCAGGAGTCACACAAATCAAATGTAGGGCATCCGAGGTCCCCTTGGCCTCTGGGAGGATCTTTGTCAATTCTGCCCTTTTGCTCTGGCTGGAGAAAGTTGTTCCTGTGTCTCTCTCGCTGTGTGACAGCGACGTAGAAGGATTGTCACCAGCCGCTCCTGGAGGGCTGTCCTCTCCGGTTGAACATTCCGGGTTTCTCAGTGCTCCATCTAGTACATTTGTGTAGATCAAGGCCTCAGGGAAGGCTGTGCCTGTACCCAGGATACTCCAGTTGTCTGGAGACCGCTGTGCGGGAATGTGGACACTAGTCTCAGTCTCATTGGTGGAATATCCTGGAGCTGCCTCTTCACTTATTGTTCCCACATTCCAGGCTCTCAATGTCTCTGGATCCTGGGTTTCTTCCGTTCCTCCCTGGGTTTTAGTGCTCTGTGCTGTATGGCAATTCTGGATGTCATCTACTGCCTCCCAGTCCTCCATTTCTACCACTGCCTCCCTGTCCCGGGTTTCTGCCAATGCTTCCCTGACCTGTGTTTCTGCCACTATCTCACTGTCCTGTGTTTCCACTACTGCCTCCCTGTCCTGTGTTTCTACCATTGTTTCCATGTCCAGTATTTCTACAACTGTCTCCCTATCCTGTGTTTCTAAGATTGTCTCTCTAACCTGTGTTTTTGTCACTGTCTCTCTGTCCTGTGCTTCTAACACTGCCTCTCTATCCTGTTGTTCCATTACTGTCTCTCTGCAATATATTTTTATCACTGCTTCCCTGACCGGTGTTTCTACCATAGCCTCGCTGTCTTGGATTTCTACCTCTGTCTCCCTATCCTGTATTTCTACCACTGACTCTCTATCCTGTGTTTCTACTACGGCCTCCCTGTCTTGTGTTTCTAACACTGCCTCCATGTCCTGTGTTTCTAACACTGCCTCCATGTCCTGTGTTTCTAACACTGCCTCCATGTCCTGTGTTTCTAACACTGTGTCCCTGTCCTGTGTTTCTACCACTGCCTCCATGTCTTGTATTTCTCCCACTACCTCCCTGACCTGTGTTTCTAAAACTGTCTCCCTATCCTGTGTTTCTATCACTGCCTCCATGTCTTGTGTTTCTACCACTACCTCCTTGTCCTGTGTTTCTAAAACTGACTCCCTATCCCGTGTTTCTACCACTGTCTCCCTATCCTGTGTTTCCACATTGGCCTCGCTGCCTTCTGTTTCTACCATTGTCACCCTCTTCTGTGTTTCAACCACTGTCTCCCTATCCTGTGTTTCTACCACTGTCCCCCTGTCTTGTGTTTCTAACAATGCCTCCATGTCTTGTGTTTCTACCACAACGTTCCTATCCTGTATTTCTAATGCAGTCTCTCCATCCTGTATTTTTACCACTGCCTCCCTGCCTTGTGTTTCTATTACTACTTCCCTGTCCTGTTTTTCTAAAACAGTCTCTCTATCTTGTGTTTCTACAACTGTCTCACTGTCCAGTAATTCTACCACTGTCTTCCTATCCTGTGCTCCCACCTCAGCCTCGCTGTCCTCTATTTCTGCCACTGTCACCCTGTCCTGTGTTTCAACAACTGTCTCCCTATCCTGTGTTTCTAACACTGCCTCCTTGTCCTGTGTTTCCAGCACGGGCTCGTTGTCCTCTGTTTCTAAAACTGCCACCATGTCACGTGTTTCCAACACTGCCTCCATGTCTTGTGTTTCTTCCACAGCCTCCCTGTCCTGTGTTTCTATCACAACCTCCCTGTCCTGTGTTTCTAAGGCAGTCTCTCCATCCTGTGTTTTTACCATTTTCTCCCTCTCCTGTGTTTCAAACACTGCCTCCCCATCCTGTGTTTCTACCACTGCCTCCTTGTCCTCTGTTTCTAACACTGTCTCTCTGTCCTGTATTTCAACCACCGCCTCCCTATCCTGTGTTTCTACTACTGTCCCCCTGTGTTGTGTTTCTATCACAATCTCCCTTCCCTGTATTTCTAATGCAGTCTCTCCATCCTGTGTTTTTACCACTGTCTCCCTGTCGTGTGTTTCTTCCACTGCCTCCCTGTCCCATGTTTCTACCGCTATCTCCCTGTCCTGTGTTTCCATCATGGCCTCACTGTCCTCTGTTTCTAACACTGTTGCCTTGTCCTGTGACTCAACCACCGTCTCCCTGCCTTGTGTTTTTATCACAACCTCCCTATCCTGCATTTCTAACACTGTCTCTCTATCCTGTGTTTCTACCACTGTCTCCCTGTCTTGCATTTCTAAGACTGTGTCCCTGTCCTGCGTTTCTACCACTGCCACACTGTCCTGTGCTCCTACCACTTCCTCCCTATCCTGTGTCTCTACCATTGTCTCCCTTTCTTGTGTTTCTACCAGAGCCTCCCTGTCCTGTATTTTTACCATACCCTTCCTGCCCTGCATTTCTACATCTATCTCCTTGTTCTGTGTTTCCATCACTGCATCCCTGACCTCCACTCCTATCACTGTCTCCCTGTCCTGTGTTTCTACCATTCTCTCCCTCTCATGTGTTTCCACTGCAGCATCCCTGTCCTGTGTTTCTACCACTGCCTCTCTGACCTGTGTTTTTACCACTGTCTCTCTGTCCTGTGTTTCCACCACAACCTCCCTGTCCTGTGTTTCTAGCATTGTCTCTGCGTCCTGTGTTTCTACCACTGCCTTCCTGTCCTGCATTTCTACTACTGTCTCCCTGTTCTGTGTTCCCACCTCAGCCTCCCTGTCCTGTGTTTCAACAACTGTCTCCCTATCCTGTGTTTCTAACACTGCCTCCTTGTCCTGTGTTTCCAGCACGGGCTCGTTGTCCTCTGTTTCTAAAACTGCCACCATGTCCCGTGTTTCCAACACTGCCTCCATGTCTTGTGTTTCTTCCACAGCCTCCCTGTCCTGTGTTTCTATCACAACCTCCCTGTCCTGTGTTTTTAACCTAGGCTGCTTGTTCTGTGTTTTTAACCAATGGTCCCCATTCTGTGTATCTGGCACTGTCTCACTCTCTTGTGTTTCTCCCAATATTTCTCTGCCCAGTGTATCTGCCAGTACCTCTCTGCATTCTGATTCATACTCAGCCTCGTCCTGGGTTTTTACTACTATCTCCCTGTCTTTTGCTTCTATCACTGCCTCACTGTCCTGTGTTTCCCCCAATATTTCTCTGACTAGTGTTTCTGTCTCTCCCTCCCTGCCTTCTGATTTTTTCTCCCTGTTGTGTGTATCTGCCACTGTCTCCCTGTCTTGTGTTTCTACAACTCCCTTACTAATCTTTGTTTCCACTACTTCCTCTCTGTCCTGTGTTTCTACCACTGTCCCCCTGTCCTGTGTTTTTACCATTGCCTCCCTGTTCTGTGTCTCCACTACAGCCTCTCTGTCTGGTGTTTCTACTGATGGCCTTCTGTCCTGTGTTTCTACCACTGCCTTCCTGTCCTGTACTTCTATCCCAGGCTCCCCGTATGGTGCTCCTATTACTATCCCTATGTCCTTTGTATCCTCCACTTTCTCTATATCCTGTATTTCTACCATTGCCTCCCTGTCTTGTGTTTCTGACCAAGGTTTCATTTTCTGTGTTTCAGCCACTGCCTCTCTTTCCTGTGTTTCAACCACTATCTCTTTGCCCTGTGTTTCTACCACCATCACCCTGTCCCGTGTTTTTACGATTGCCTCCCTGCCTTGTGTTTCTATCCCAGGCTCCCTGTCCTGTGTTTCTAACACTGCCTCTCTGTCCTGCCTTTTGCCCAATATTTCTCTGACCAGTGTTTCTTCCTCTCCTGCTCTGCTTTCTGCTACAGACCCAAGGTCTTTTTCCTGTGTTTCTAACCCTGGATCCTTGACCTGAATTTCTGTCATTGCTTCCATATACTCTGCTTCTGACCCAAGGTGTACGTGCTGTCTTTCTTCCATTCCCTCCTCGTACTGTGTTTCTGGCGCAGGGTGGTTTGTTTCTAGACTCCGATCCTTGTACTGTGTTTCAGCCAAAACCTCCCTGTCTCGTGTTTCGGATGCAGTTTCCCTGTCCTGTGTTTCTGACACTGTCTCCCTGTCCTGTGTTTTTGTCACAGGATCGCTGTTCCATGTTTCTGACATTGTTGCCTGCTCCTGGGTTTCTGAAACTTTTTCCTGGTCTTGTGTTTCCTGCATGGTTTCCAGCTTCTCTGTTTCTGACACTGTTTTTGGATCCTGTGTTTTTGACACAGTTTCCCTGTCCTGTGTCTCTGGCTCAACTTCCAGGTCCTGTGTTTCTGGCACAGTTTCCAAGTCCTGTGTCTCTGGCACAGTTTCCGGGTCCTGTATTTCTGACACTGTGTTTGGATCCTGTGTTTCTGACACTGTTTCCGGATCCTCTGTTTCTGAGTCCGTTCCCCTGCCCTGTGTTTCTGAAACTGTTTCCCTGCCCTGTGTCTCTGGCACAGTTTTCAGGTCCTGTGTTTCTGACACTGATTCCCTGCCTTGTGTTTCTAACATGGCTTCTGGGTCCTGTGTTACTGACACTGTGTCTGTGCCCTGTGTTACTGTCACTATTTCTGGGTCCTGTGTTACTGACACTGTTCCTGAGTCCTGTGTCTCTGGTACAGTTTCTGGGTCCTGTGTTTCTGACACTGTTTCCAGATCCTCTGTTTCTGACTCTATTTCCCTGCCCTGTGTTTCTGAAACTGTTTCCCTGCCCTGTGTCTCTGGCACAGTTTTCGGGTCCTGTGTTTCTGACACTGATTCCCTGCCTTGTGTTTCTAACGTGGCTTCTGGGTCCTGTGTTACTGACACTGTTTCTGTGCCCTGTGTTACTGACACTAGTTCTGGGTCCTGTGTTTCTGACACTGATTCCCTGCCTTGTGTTTCTAACGTGGCTTCTGGGTCCTGTGTTACTGACACTGTTTCTGTGCCCTGTGTTACTGACACTAGTTCTGGGTCCTGTGTTACTGACACTGATTCCCTGCCCTGTGTTTCTGATACTGTTTCCCTGCACTGTGTTTCTGACACTGTTTCTGGATCCTGTGTTACTGACACTGTATCTGTGTCCAATGATTCTGACACTGTTTCTGGGTCCTGTGTTTTTGACACAGTTTTCCTGTTCTGTGTCTCTGGCTCAGTTTCCGGGTCCTTTGTCTCTGGCTCAGCTTCTGGGTCCTGTGTTTCTGGCACAGTTTCTGTACCTTGTGTATCTGGCATTATTTCCTTGCCCTTTGTTTCTGACACTGTTTCCCTGTCCTGTGTTTCTGACACTGTTTCCCTGCCCTGTGTTACTGACACTGTTTCCCTGCCCTGTGTTACTGACACTGTATCTGGGTCCTGTATTTCTGACATGATTTCCCTGCCCTGTGTTTCTGACACTGTTTCCTTACCTTGCATTTCTGATAATTTTTCCAGGTCCTGTATTTCTGACACAAGTTCCTTGTCCTGTGTTTCTGATACTGTTTCCCTGCCCTGTGTTTCTGACATTGTTTCCAGATCTTGTGTTTCTGATACTGTTTCTGCGTCCTGTGATTCTGACAGTGTTTCTGGGTCCTGTGTTTCTGATACTGCTTCTGGGTCCTGTGTTTTTGACACAGTTTCCCTGTCCTGTGTCTCTGGCTCAGTTTCCAGGTCCTGTGTCTCTGGCTCAGCATCTGGGTCCTGTGCCTCCAGCACAGTTTCTGGCTCTTGTGTTTCTGACATGGTTCCCCTGCCCTGTGTTTCTGACACTGTTTCCTGCTCCTGTGTTTCTAATACTGTTTCCTTACCCTGCATTTCTGATAATTTTTCCAGGTCCTGTATTTCTGACACAAGTTCCCTGTCCTGTGTTTCTGATACCGTTTCCCTGCCCTGTGTTTCTGACATTGTTTCCAGATCTTGTGTTTCTGATACTGTTTCTGTGTCCTGTGTTTCTGACATTGATTCCCTGCCCTGTGTTTCGGACACTGTTTCCCTGCCCTGTGTTTCTACCACTGATTCCCTGTCCTGTGTTTCGGACAGTGTTTCCTGGTCCTGTGTTTCTGACACTGTTTCCCGGTCCTGTGTTTCTGACACTGTTTCCGGGCCCTGTGTTTCTTGCACAGTTTCTGGGCCCTGTGTTTCTACCACTGATTCCCTGTCCTGTGTTTCTGACACTGTTTCTTGGTTGTGTGTTTCCCACACAATTTCCAGACCCTGTGTTTCTGACACCATTTCCAAGTCCTGTGCTTCTGATGCTGTTTCCAGGTCCTGTGTTTCTGGCACAGTTTCTGGGCCCTGTGTTTCTAACACTTTTTCCCTGCCCTGTGCACCTGATGCTGTTCCCCTGTTGTGTGTTTCTGACTCTGTTTTCCTGCCCTGCATTTCTGACTCTGTTTTTGGGTCCTGTGTTTTTGACACTGTTTCCATTTTGTGTGTTTCTACCATCACCTTTCTCCCTTGTGCTTCTACCACTGATTCCCTGTCCTGTGGTTCTGATACTGTTTTTGGGCCCTCTGATCCTGGCACTGTTTCCATATACTGTGTTTCTGAATCTGTTCCTTGCCCCTGTGTTTCTAATACTGTTTCCTGGTCTTGAGTTTCACTGATCTGTGTTTCTGACACAAATTTCCAACCCCACAGTTCTGACGCTGTTTTCTGGTCCTGTGTTTCTGATACTGTTTCACTGATCTGTGTTTCTGACACCATTTCTCTGTCCTGTGTTTCTGACCCCAAATCCTGGTCCTGTGTTTCTACTAATTCCCTGTCCTGTTTGTGTACCACTGCCACCACTAACCTTTCACCAACGCTTTCTACTTTGGTTCCTACCACTGGTTCAGCTGTTCCCACATTAGTCTTGATGTCGTCTGCTGAAGGTTGACTCACAGCCTCCTCTGCCTTAGGTTCTTCCACTCTGTGTCTCTCAGCCTGGGGATTCTTCAGACAATCCTTGGGCTCCAAGTCACTGAATCCTTGGTTTGCTTTGTGATCACCTGCAACAGCTTTCACCAATGGCATTACTTCTGGTGCCAAGTATCCCATATGTTTCTCTGATTTTCCAAATTCACTTTCTTGCCTTGATCTGATTTCTGTTCCCCAATTTTCTGTACCCGTTTGCTTCCCCTCGAGTCCTTCCTGCCAGCCTATCTTGTGTTGGAGATGGTGGGTTTCAATTTTAACCCCTGAATCTGCCTCTGCAGTTTTTAATTTCACACATCTCTCATCTTTCTGCCAGGTCCCTGTGAATGACTGAGTTTCAGCATTTTCTGTTAAAGCTTCTAAATCCTCCTCCTTCTCCAGTCCTTTAGCTATCTGTTGGCCAGATGCTGTTTGGCTTTCTCTCTGATCAGTTAGGGAGCGAATTTCACTGTGATTCACAAAATCTGCCGCTGTTTCCTGCACTTGTACTTGTATATCTCTCTCCCCTTTATCATGAGTCCCTTCACTTCCTTCAGTTTCCATTGACAGAGATCCCAAATCCACCTCCACAGCATTTCCTCCTGAACCTGAGTCAATTATTCTCACGTTATGATTCTCAGACTCACTCACAGGAGCCACCAAATCCTCTTCAATTTGAGAATCCATCTCTGCCTCTTCTAGTTGTGTTTCTGGATCTGTTTCAGGTGCAGTGTCTGAGTTTATCACAATCTGGCCTGTTTGTGCTTTTGACAGAACATCAAGAACTGCAACTGTACCAGACTCAAGAATCTGAGAGTCCATCTTCATGGCTTGAACATCTCCATCACTGCTTCCCATCTCCATACTTGAAGATTTGGAATTTGACTTAGAAACTATCTCTTCTTTTACTTCAAACTCTACTCCAACCTCCTTATCCGCCAGTAGTTCTTCCAATGAATCTACAATGCTTACTCTATCTTCAACCTCACAAGGGATTGGTTTCAGATCATAAACCATCATGTCTGAATTACTTTTGTTGACTCCCTGGTAACTTCTAATCGGTAAGAAGCCCATTCTTAGATTTTCTTCATCATCATTAATCTCCAACCTTTTTCCCATTGGTTCATTCTCAGCTGGGTCAATGTTCACCCTGGGAGAGTCTGACAATGATACCTCGATCTTAGAAGCTTCTTCAGGATCTTCATAGTTCTGAACTATTGATTCACATTCATCTTCCTGACTTTTTGATACTGAGTTCTTGGTGAATTTCCCACTGTGTGCTTCCAGAACCTTCCCAACATCTGTAACACTCCATTCCATTGCTTTGATGTCCACTTCATTCCTTTGCTCCTCTGATTCTGTTCTCTCAAAAGTTTCATTCTCCACATCCGGAATGTATTTCATTTCTGTTGTGGAAATTCCTGTATGATCAATCACAGTTGTCCCCCGTTCTCCATTTCCCAGCCCTGGAATTAAGAGGTTTCCTGGCGCTCCACCATCCAGTTCGTCAAGTTTGAATCCTGCTAGTGTGATGGCTGCCCCCGTTTCCTCGTTGCTCCCATTTCCAGTTTCTGAATCATTGGAAGAGTGTATCAGTTGACTCAAGTCTTCCTCCTGTTCATCCTTTATCATAAAACTCTCTTGTTTGAAACTAGGCTCCATCGTCCCCCTTCCTGTGAGATTAATTATGGGGTTCAGCACTGAGGTGGGTGGTTTTGTTCTTCCAGCTACCTCATAATTTACACATTCCCTTTCCTCCATGTCAGGATCTGCTGCAGACACCTCCATACTCAGCAGGTGAGATTCATTCGGGAAGGTGCCTACTGCTGACACACTCTGCTTTTCATTCTCACTTTCCACATCGACTGCTATTTGCATGTGTTCCTGAGATTTTGCAGGATCCCGTTCTGTGGGAGTTTCTCCTGTGCAAGTTTGCGTGGCCAACATTCGGTCCCCTGATCTGGAATTCTCTGTGTCTCCAACTCCTTTGGTTTGACTTTCGTCTCCCTCTGATGGATTCTCACCTTTGATCTTCCTGTCCTTTTCTTCAAAGAATCTTCCTCCTCCTTCCTCTGTTTCTAGTTCTATTGATGTCGGCCAGTCCAAAAGCACTTCCTTATTCTCTACATCTTTTGCAATCCTGGTAGCAGAGGGAAGCCCATCAGAGCTCTCATTCACTTCTGGTCCTTCTTCCAGAAGGGAATTGACAATGTCTTCACTCCCAATAGTCTCCACTGTCCCTTCCCCTGTCTTGGAATCTGTAATATCTGGATCACTGCATCGGCCTGCTAACCCTTTCACTTCCAGTGTTGCTCTTGGTTCCCTGGGGTTTACAGATAATGGATCTGTTGATCTCTCTGCCATCACTCCCACTGGTAGTGCTGTGTTAGTCAAGGTCATTCCTGCATCCTGTGTGGCTGATGGGATCTCATCTGAAACATACCAGGAATAATGTTTGAATGTTGTCTAAAGCAGCTATTTTACCATCGCAACAATTAACATTCCTATAACACCTTTAAATTGGTTAAAAAAAATCCCAAGGTCTTTCACAAGAGTGATTATCAAAATTTCACACTAATCCACATAAGGAGATATCAGAGTAGATGGTCAAAAGCTTGGGTCAAAGGCATTGGTTTTAAGCAGTGTCTTAATGATAAAGAGAGGCAGAGAGGCTTAGGAGGAGAATTCTAGACCTTCGAGCCCAGGGAGTTGAAGGCCCAGCTACCAAGAGTGGAGCGATTAAAATCAGGAATGGTCATGGCCAGAATTGGCCAGAGAATTCAGAGGGGTATAGGGGCTGGAGGAGGTTACAGAGATGGAGAGGGGTGTAGGGGCTTGAAGGAGGTTACAGAGATAGGGAGGGGTATTGGGGCTGGTGGAGGTTACAGAGATAAGGAGGGTTGTAGGGGCTGGAAGAGGTTACCGAGATAGGGAGGGATGTAGGGAGGGGTGTAGGGGCTGGAGGATGTTACAGAGATGGGGAGGGTTGTAGGGACTGGGGGAGGTTACAGCGATAGGGAGGGGTGTAGGGGCTGGAGGAGGTTACAGAGATAGGGAGGGATGTAGGGAGGGGTGTAGGGGCTGGAGGAGGTTACGGAGATAGGGAGGGATGTAGGGAGGGGTGTAGGGGCTGGAGGAGGTTACAGAGATGGGGAGGGTTGTAGGGACTGGGGGAGGTTACAGCGATAAGGAGGGGTGTAGGGGCTGGAGGAGGTTACAGAGGTAGGGAAGGTTGTAGGGACTGGGGGAGGTTACAGCGATAGGGAGGGGTGTAGGGGCTGGAGGAGGTTACAGAGGTAGGGAGGGGTGTAGGGGCTGGAGGAGGTTACAGAGGTAGGGAGTCCTCCTGTACAGCTGAGCCACCAATGGTGCCGTGATCTTGGTTTTGGCTGCATTCACCATCGCTCTGATCAGTAACTCAGAGCTGAATACTGGTTGGAGAGTGAGATGCACTCAGGGAACTCCTGCACTACCTGCCTATTTCTTCTTGACTGCCTGGTGGTCACCCATTCCCTCTCTCCCTGCATACTCTTAAACTGCAGGGCGGCCACATCTATAAACGTGCTATTTCAGCCCTTTCGGAATCTTGTATATCCTAACATTCTACAAAACCCCAGTGGGTATAGGGCTAATTTCCTCACCCTCATCAAAGGACAACCCTCTCATCCCAGAGACCAATCTAAGGAACCTTCGCTGTATTGTCACCAAGGCAAGTACATCCTTCCTTAAACACGGAGACCAAAATTACACACAGTTTTCTAGTTTCACTAAAGCTCGAACAATGTAGCAAAATTTCTTGTACTCCAATCGTCTTGCAATAAAGGCCAACATGCTATTTGCCTTCCTATTTACTTGCTGCGCCGCGTGGAAACTTTCAGTATTCCTGGTATGAGTATACCCAA
Organism: Carcharodon carcharias; assembly: GCF_017639515.1. Classification (NCBI taxonomy): domain Eukaryota; kingdom Metazoa; phylum Chordata; class Chondrichthyes; order Lamniformes; family Lamnidae; genus Carcharodon; species Carcharodon carcharias. Next base: position 118,012,763 of record NC_054482.1, read on the forward strand.
ATCTCTTAGAACATCAATGTTTACAAGTTTCATCCATTTAAAAAAATATTCTGCTTTTCTATTCTTACAACCAAAGTGAATAACCTCACACTTCCCCACATTATACTCCATCTGCCATCTTGTTGCCCACTCACTTAACCTGTCCACATCTCTTTGCCGTCTCTCTGTGTCCTCCTGACAGCTTACCTTTCCATCCAACTTTGTATCGTTAGCAAACTTAGATACATTACTCTCTGTCTCTTCATCTAAGTCATTGATACAGATTGCAAATATCAGAGGCCCCATCACTGTTCCTTTTAGCACTCCACTAGTCACAGCTTGCCAATTTGAAAATGTCCCATATATCCTATTACTTCCTCTCTGTTAACCAATCTTCTATCTATGCTAATGTATTAGTTCCAACTCCATGAGCCCTCATATTGTGTATTAACCTTTTGTGTGGCATCTTATTGAATGTCTGTTGGAAATCCCAGTATGCTACATCTACTAGTTTGTCTTCATCCAGCATTTGAGTTAGCACCTCAAGAAACCCTGATAAATTTGTTGAACACAATTTCTCTTTCATAATGCCCATTGACTTTGTCTAATCATACCTTAATTTCTTTAAATATGGTTGACTCTTAATTGTTGTCAAGGGCAATTAGGGATGAGCAATAAATGCTGGCCTTGTCAGTGATGTCCACATCCCATGAAAGAATATTTTTAAAAGTGCATTGTTAAAAGTCCCTTAATAATAGACTCCAGCATTTTCCCAATGACGGATGTCAGGATAACTTGTCCTGTCATTCCCTGTATTCTCTCTCTCTCCTTTATTAAACAACAGTATTGTATTTGCTAATTTATAATCCACTGAGAATCTTCCTATTTCTGTACTCAATAGCAACTCTGGGAGTAAAGCCAAGGTTACTGCCTTTGATGTTCTGCTTTTTGATATCTTTCCTACCTCTCTCAAATCTGCTTTCAGGGCCTCACCTGTCTTTCTACCTATGTCACTGGTACCGATTTGGACCATGACCTCTGGCTGTTCACCCTTCCGCATAAGAATGTTCTGCAGCCACTCAGTGACATCCTTTCCTGGCACCTGGGAGGCAACACACTATTGAGTCATGTCTATGGCCACAGAAACACCTGCCTGTTTCCCTAACTATTGAATTTCCTGCCATTATTGCTCTTCCACTCTTCTTCCTCCCCTCCTGTGCAGCTGAGACACCTGTAGTGCCACAGACTTGGCTCAGGCTGCAATCCCCCGAGGAACCATCACCCTCATCAGTATCCAAAACAGAAAAGCAGTTAGTGAACGAGATGGACACAGGGGACTCCTACACTACCTGCTTGGTCCTCCTAGACTGCCTGTCAGTCACCCCTTCCCTCTCCGCATGCACTCTCTTAATCTGCCGTGTGACCAGCTCCCTAAACGTGTTATCCACCTAGTTCTCAGCCTCATGAATGCACCATGGGCCATTGCTCGAGGTTCAAAACCCAGAATTCAAATTTCTGCAGCTGGTGACACTTGCTGCACGTGTGGTTGCCTAGGCCACAGGAAGCATCCACAACTTCCCACATGTTACAGGATGGACATTCCATGGGGCCGAGCTGCCCTGCCAAGCCTTAACTTCACTTTACAGAGTATTAATACAAAACTGGAGACTGGAAACCTGGACCCTACTGTTCCTAATAAGATTTGCTACTGCTAGTAAGCTACTAATAAAACCTTACATTTATTACTAAATTATCCGAATTTTGAAAGATAAATGAGCAAAATACTCACCTATCAACCACGTACCTGTTTCCCTATGATGTCACACTTTGAATTTTTCTCAGAATGTGTCCAGTCCTCACACTGAGTCCCCTCACTCTTTTACTGCCTGCCACTGTCTGCACTCTTTTAAACTCAAAGTTAAGGTAGCTACTTATGTGAACAGCATCCCTCCCTGCTCACTGCACCAAATTCCCTCACTCACCAAATTCCACAGCTCATACTCTAACTGCACTTCGTGTGCAGCTGCTGTCTTTGTGCTTGCTTGTACTTTGTGCACTTAGCAAGATCACCTCTATTCACACAAGCTGAAATTCTACAGAAATGAGCCAGCACTGCTGGTTAGAGAACTAGTTCAAACTAGCTACCTAATTAACTAACTCCTCCTGTCTCTCCTGGCGGGAGCTTGTACACCCCTGACTGATTGAAAGGAACTTAACATTAACAGTAAGTTGTAGTTGAATTCTAAATGCAAACTAGACTAGAGTTTGGAAAGAAATTAACCCTTAAAATTCCCCCACTCACCAAATTCCAAAGCCTACTCTCTGTGACGAGTTGCACTCGGTGGCCAGCTACTGTCTTTGTGCTGGTTTCCAAAGCTATCTAAAATAGGGTTATCCCTTCTTGGTTCTACAATGTTCTGGGAAACTGGTGTGAATGAATGTTATAGGCTCATCCTCCAGACCATCTTTGCCAATTTGATTGGTCCAGTTTATATGAAATCCCCATGATTTTCACATTGCCTGTGTTACAATCTCCAATTATTTCTTGCTTAATGCACCATCCAATGGTATAACTACTGCTAGGGGCCCAGAAACCACTCCCACCGGCATTTTCTGGTCCTCTTTATTCCTATCCCTACCCAAACTGATTATACTTCCTGATATTCTGAGCCAGGATCCTTTCTCACTAAGGTCCTTATGTCACCCTTTATTAACAGGGCTGTTCCTCCTTCCATTTCAATTCTGTCTATCTCTTTTTAAAAAAAGTGTGCCTGAAATACTTATTTCTCAGCCTCGATCACCTTGTCACCCTGTATCTGTAATAATGATTATATCAAACCCATTTATCTCTATTTATGCAGATTGTTCATCCAGCTTGTCACAAATGCTTCATGCATTCAGATATGGAGAGTTCAAATTTTTTTAACCATTACCTTTTGCATGAGCCTTATTTGTTGATGCACTTTTATTGTCTAAACTCTCTGTCCCTTCTGCTTGACTTTAAAATCGTGAATCTGCTTTTTGGCCTTGATTTTTCTCTTTAGATTTTCTTCACCTGACCATTATCCCACTATTAGTTTAAAGCCTTATCCAGATCCCTAGTTATACGATTCACCAAATGCAAAAAATAGGAATCCATTTTTCAATCAGCTCAGAGAATGGTATAGCCGCTAAGAGGTGTGCACTGGTAAGTCACCCCCTCCACAGTGTCTGCAATTCGGACTCCAACACAAGCCACTCCAAGTCAAGTTTCCTCAAACTGCAGACAATTACCAAAGATACGCCGATCTGGGATCACAGAGCTCTCCACAAACCCAAGCATGCTGCAGTTACAACACATCTGCTCTATCCTGTCTGTCTAACCTTATTTGGTAGTACAGATCTTGAGTATCGCTGAAAAAAGGGGACATTTTTTGTTGAAGATTTTTGTCTTGCAGTCATCAGGTCAATTCGCAAGGATACCAAATGTGAAAGGAACAACAAGTTATGCTGTATGTGAAAAGTGTGCTGATTGGTCTGCAAGTAGACTCTGATTGGTAGGCAAGTGGATTCTGATTGGTAGAGGAATAACCATGGAGAATGCACCAGTTGATTGTGACTAACAGTTAACCTCCAAGGGGCTCCAAACAATTTCCTCAATTTAACATTCAGTTTTTAAAGCACTCAGTTCCTTCACACTCTGTCCTAGTAAATAGACTCTGTACTGAGCAAATAAACTGTTAACAATCCCAGCCCATCTCTGGCTCGTTGGCTGGCACGGTGGTGTCAATAGTCTCTCTGTCTCATGCCATCAGGATGCCCCAGAGTGCTTTACAGCCAGTGAGGTTTTTTTTGGAGAATAGTCGCTATTTGTAATGTTGAAATGTGGCAAGCGATTTGTGCACAGTGTGCTCCCAAAAACATAAATGAAATAAAAGGACAAGTAATGGAATTAAAGGATATGGGGATCAGGTAGGAAAGTGGAATTCTGGTAGCAGGTCAGCAATGATCTTACTGAATGGCAGAGCAGGCTCAAAGGGCCATATAACGTACTCCTGCTACTTATTATAACCTGCTTTAAATTACTGTTAGTCGAGGGAGAAATATTGGTCAAGAAAGTGAACAAATCAGGAGTAGAAAATGTTGGTTTTCCCCTTAACCACCTGCTCCCAGCCCCACTAGGGAAGAAGAAACCCAATTGTAGCATCTCACGCTGGCTATTCATAAGGGAAAGAGAATGGGGCAACCAGCGATAAGGCAAGGGTACTTAGGTGACTGCCATGGATTCTTCAGGAGCTGGATTGAGGTGATGAATTTCTATGTTTGGTTGATATTTACCCAACCAAGTAAGTAGGAAGCTAGCCCCTAGTCCCCAGCATGGGGAGGAGGGGTGGGTGTTGGTGGGGAAGTGGCGGGAAGAAGCTAAAATCTTTCCTTTCTCTTCTTTTTGCGTGACCACAAAGGGCCAGGGCAGGAACACAGAAGAAACCGGATTCACATATGGAACATGACAGCTTCGTCAGAATTACCCAATGTTCCTTCAAAGCACCTTTGTCCAACCTCCCGAATCCAGCTTTTGAAAGCGGAGTGTCTGGTTGGAGGATCCCAGATAAATCCTGAGGTCATCATTCTGTGTGTCATGGACAGGCCATTTGGCCCAACTGGTCCATGCTAGAGTTTATGCTCCATGTGGGCCAGCACCATCTCCGTCCTGAAAACCAGTTGTTGATGTATTCATAATCGCTTCCAGTGCAGTAACCTCTCAGATGCAATTGAAGCACTATTTTCCTATAAAAATATTGGATTCCTAATTCAACATATAAAATGGATATTACCTGTGTAAACTTGTCATGTTTCAAATACAGCCAATGAAATATTTTGCTTCAATTCATTCTCAGGATGTGAGCACTGCTGGGTTATTGCCCATCCCTAGTTGTCCCTTGAGAAGGTGGTGGTGAGCTGCCTTCTTGAGCCGCTGCAGTCCGTGTGGTGTAGGTACACCCACAGGGCTGTTAGGGAGGGAGTTCCAGGATTTTGACCCAGCGACAGTGAAGGAACGGCCGATATATTCCCAAGTCAGGATGGTGAGTGGCTTGGAGGGGAACTTGCAGGTGGTGGTGTTCCCCATGTGTCTGCTGCCCTTGTTCTAGATGGTAGTGGTCGTGGGTTTGGAAGGTGCTGTCAAAGGAAACTTGGTGAGTTGTTGCAGTGCATCTAGTAGATGGTACACACTCCTGCTACTGTGCATCGGTGGTGGAAGGAGTGAATGCTAAAGATGGCTAGATGGAGAGATGGTGGTGTAATGGTAATGTCACTGGAGTAGTAAGCCAGAGGCCCAGGTGAATGCTCTGGGTACATGGGCTCAAATCCCACACTGGCAACTGATGGAATTTAAATTCAATTAATGAAAACAAATCTGGTATATAAAACTAGTCTCAGTGATGGTGGCCATTAAACTCTCATCAATTGTTGTAAAAATCCATCTGTTTCACTAGTGTCCTTTAGTGAAAGAAATCTGCTATCCTTACCTGGTCTGGTGTACATGTGACTCCAGACTCACAACAATGTGGTTGACTCTTAGCTGCCTTCTGGTCTGTGAAATGGCCTAACAAGCCCCTCAGTCATATCAAACCACAACAAAGTCAAAAAGGAATAAAGCCGGAATGACATCTTGGCATGATTTAGGCACTGTTAACAACAACGGCAAACCCAACCCTGGGAAGTCCTCCTTACTAACATCCGGGGGGGTTTGTGCCAAAATTGCGAGAGCTGTCTCACAGATTAGGCATGCAACAGCCTGACTCATGGAATCATACATTACATACAATGTCCCGGACACTGCTATCACTGAGTATATCCTGTCCCATTGGTAGGGCAAAGCCACTAGAGATGGCAGCACAGTGGCATATAGTTGGTAGGGAGTTGCCCTGGGAGTCCACAACATTGACTCCGAACCGCATGACGTCTCATGGGCAAACATGTGCAATGAAACCTCCTGCTTATTACCACCTCCACCCTCCCTCAGTGGTGAATCAGTGGTTCTCCAGCAGTACTCTCCCAAGCTGAGCTTCAGTGAGCAGGTTATTTCTGTGTAAGTGCCACTTGATAGTACTGTCAACAACACCTTCCATAACTTTACTGATGGATGGAGAGCAGACTGATGGGGTGGTAATTGGCTGGATTGTATTTGTCCTTTTTGTGTCCTGGACATACCTGGGCAATTTTCCATATTGCCGGGTAGATGCCAATGTTGTAGCTGTACTGGAACAGCTTGGCCAGGGGCGTGGGTAGCCCTAGAGCACAGGTCCTCAGTACCTGGAATATTGTCAGGGCCCAAAGCCTTTGCTGTTTCTAGTCCATTCAGCCATTTCTTGATATCACGTGGAGTGAATCGAATTGGCTGAAGACTGGCATCTTGTGATGCTGGGGACCTCTGGAGGAGGCCGAGGTGGATTAGCCACTCGGCACTTCTGGCTGAAGATAGTTGGAAATGCTTCAGCCTTATCTTTTGCACTGATCTGTTGGGCTCAGCCATCATTGAGGTTGGGGATATTTGTGATACCCTCTCCTCAGATTGAATTGTCCACCACCATTCATGGCTGAATGTGGCAGGACTGCAGAGCTATGATTTGATCTATTAGTTGCAAGATAGCTTAGCTCTGTCTATCGCATGCTGTTTACGTTGTTTCCCACACAAGTGGTCCTGTGTTGTTCCTCCACTAGGTTGACGTCTCATTTTGCCTCTTGCATTCCTCATTGAACCAGGGTTGATCCCATGGCTTGGTGGTAATGGTAGAGTGGGGGTTATACTGCACCTTGAGGTCAGACTGTGCTTGAGTACAATTCTGCAGCTGCTGATGGCCCACAGCACCTCATGGATGCCCAGTCTTGAGTTGCTAAATCTGTTTGGAATCTATCTGA